>NC_084627.1:20273523-20316023 GCF_033978795.1 Nerophis ophidion
GGGGTTAAATAATTTTGTCAATGAGATATTAAGAGAAATGACACTGTTTGGTATGTTACAAAATATAATGTTGTAATTCAAGTTGCATTTGTCTATTTAATGCATCTTTATTTGATATGACTATAAACAAAATACGGAATACATGTCCAACTTGCTAAAACACCAAAATTGTGTGGGGGTAGAATAATTTTGATCACAACTGTGCATCAATGCTTCTCACCTGTGCTTTGGCAAACAAGTGGTGACTCAAAATGGGGAGTTTTTTAAACTCAAAATCTGTATCTTATGGAATGAAAATATATTAAAGTGCAGTTTGAATTCAAGGTACTGTAAAATAATGTGTACCAACACATACATCACGTTTTATGACTATTTCAGGAACAAAATGTTTTAATAGACAAACTCAAAAATGATTTGAACAAAAAGTATAAGCAGAGTTTTTAGTAAATTTTACATTAGAGGAGTTGAATCTTTGCATAAAAAGTCTGATTAAAAACATTTAGATATAAATATGCCTTTTCTAATTAAATTAGTGTGTGTGTTTATCTTCCCAGTTGGGACCAATACAGTCACATAGACATTCTGTCTGAAAGTGACTGCAAGTCCGCATTCAGGGCAGGATCAGCACCAAGGGTTAGAATTGAAGTTAAATCACTAAAAATTATTCCCGAGTGCGGCCACCGCTGCTGCTCATTGCTCTCCTTATCTCCCAGGGGGTGAGGGTGATGAGTCAAATGCAGAAGATAATCTCACTACACCTAGTGTGTGTGTGACAATCATTGGTACTTTTTATTACTAGTAAACTGCAGCAGATAGTGAAAGTAAAATGTGTCATGAAAAATGCTGCTCCTTTTTAAACGTTATGTTTCAACTTCCATGCTAGAGTTACCCATATTTCATTATGTTGTTATTCTGGGCTGCACTTCCAGCTGTGCAGGGGTAAGAGGCTCAACGCTGATTGAACAATAATTACATCTGACGAGCCTGACTTTCACGCACACACCCAGACACACTTTCACAGAAACGCTCGCAAACGTACACAAGCACAGACACATACATTCACAGACACACACATCATCACGGTCAATAAATATTTATTTGTGGCGTACAGTCCTATGTTCTTCAACTGTGGTTGTTTGTAAAGGGCTTCATAAATAAAGTTGGTATGGTATGGAAAGAAGGGCATATCGAAATCATGATCATAATTAAAGATAAAAGTAATTTTTCATTTACTTTCCCTAAATATCTAAAAGTATTCATATTCTCTTCATGTCATACTATGCTCCTTCCAGTGCTGTTGTATTTAAGTTGTAGAGTTTTTATTCAATCAGAATTCAGTTAGCTTATATTGCCTTGCTGTACGAAATCTGTCCAGGGCCTTCAGAATCAACAATGCAGGCTTCTATGCACTGTAAGTGAACGGGCACATACAGTTGATAGATAATTGTGATAGTCAATCAGATCACGAGTTGTTGTCAGTAAGGCCTTTTAGCTGGCCTCACATTGAACGTGACATTTACACGTCCTGTGATTGGATACTCACTGGTATGAGCCGCGGCGGGGCAATGTAGATCAGTAGAGCTACACCCGGGTCCGTTAGCGGATGAATTTGAGAACATATACAGTTGATAGACAGTTGCAATAGCCAGTCAGATCGCAAGTTGTTGACAGTAGCCTATCTAGGTAGGCTGATGATAAAGAGACTGTGATTGGATACTCACTTGTCAATCCAAAGTGAGTAGCCAATCACAAGTAGCAATTTAGCAGGAAGCGGGAAGTGTTGACCCACAAAAAAGGAGAACAGAACGTTGATTAGGTGGAAGATATATATTTGTAAAGCCATTTTCAAGAAGGATATTTAAAGAGACATTACATCTTATGAGACGATGTCTGCCAACCCCGGAAGCTAGCTCAGCTGCTTCGGCGATGATATGGGGAAATGCCCCCCCATTTCTACTTAAATCATCCAACTGCGAGGGGTACTACTGGCTTATACAGCGTCAAATAGGTGCTACAAAATGTGAGTTGAATTATTTAATTTCTTTATTTTTTCATGTTAAATATTTTTTGCAATTTTAATTTAGGCAGGACCACATAAGATATGTTTTAATTGCTGGTGCGGGTTTATTGATTTTTAAATGCGCCAGTAAATAACCCGTTTTGTACACTGTTGAGGTGAATCAATGGCCAGTAGTGTGTAAATGTGTTCATGTATAGTATTTCTCCAGCAATGGTCATGTGGTGACATCAATGATGGTATTTTGAGAGGTAATCATTGAAGTCGGACATCACTGAAGGCCTAGGGGGGAAACGCACGGCCCGCCAATGGTTTGTCATCATGTCTTCTTTAGATTTTAAGTCAATATTCTTGTGTGCGGACATTGTTTTTTAAGAGTGGGAAATGCAAACATTGTTACAATTTTTACTTTCCCTATCAGTCAAGTTTGCTGTTCTTTTGTTGCTACGCCAGAACAGAGGTCTTTACTAACTCTGGTTTAACCTTTTTTTGGAGGTGGAAAATGTTGCAAATGAAATCCTTGTTTTGTTCACTTTAATGTACCTTTAAATCACTTTGAAATATTCACGAATATGTTAATAGCCAATGGGATGTTACTGACACCAAATGACCAGTCAATTTACACTACTACACATCACTTGGGCTGGACGGTTAATCGGGGCGCCAGCTTTACACACACATAGGGCGCACTTACAGACAGCCTCCTTACTCGTGACTCGCCAGCAGGAAGTGCCACAAAGTAACAAAAACTAAGATGAAAAAGCATGATTACAACGCTAAATGTCCTGTTGTGGGAATATTTCAGCTTCAAATCGAGTGGGCAATATGAGCCCATCAATACAGACAAGCTAACGGCAAGACCGCCGTTATCATAGGATGAAAATAAACAAAAAGACAATGTTCGTTTATCCAACTTGGAAAAATGCCCTTTAAAAGGATCAATATTTATTTAGGTTGAATGGTTGCTTACATAAATTAGAATACATTATTTTATTTTTTATTTAGGATAAAAGGTATTTTCCTTCCAGTTAAAGTACAATGATAAACACATCTACAGTGATGAGAAATAACAGCTTATACCCTTTTAAATGGTTACTTGTATTATTATTATATATCATGATTATATTGCATTATAATCACTGTATAGTTTTTACAATTTATTCCTTTAGTTTAAGAGCATGATGTAGAAAAACGCCCTAAGTCTGTCTGTATAGAGAAACAAATATTTTCAAAGAAAATTATTGCATACTGTTCTGATGTGGGGGCAGCACGGTGGAACAGGGGTTAGTGCATGTGCCTCACAATACGAAGGTTCTGAGTAGTCCTGAGTTCAATCCCGGGCTCGGGATCTTTCTGTGTGGAGTTTGCATGTTCTCCCCATGACTGCGAGGGTTCCCTCCGGGTACTCTGGCGTCCTCCCACCTCCAAAATCATGCACCTGGGGATAGGTTGATTGGCAACACTAAATGGTCCCTAGTGTGTGAGTGTTGTTTGTCTATCTGTGTTGGCAACTTGTCTAGGGTGTACCCCGCCTTCCGGCTGAAGGCAGCTGAACTAGGCTCCAGCACCCCGGCGACCCCAAAAGGGACAAGCGGTAGAAAAAAGATGGGATAGATGTTATGATGTGTAGATAGACAGTCTAAACATCTAAAAGTAACAAGTCATTCTTCACTTGTTATTTTTGCAGTTTTGTGCATTTTTTTTGTAAATTATAATAATTGCAAATCAAATTGCAAATCAAATCGCAATTTGAAACAAAAATCAATATTAGGTTTTTTCTCCAAATCGTGAAGCTCTACATATTATTATCTGTTTATTTGTTTAAAAAAAAGACCATTGATTTGACTGAACAACAACAATGTGGCAAATCCAACGAATCAAATTCTGTACAATTATCTAGTCCAAAAGAGCCATAATGGCAGAGGGGTTAGTGCGTCTGCCTCACAATCCGAAGGTCCTGCAGTTCTGGGTTCAATCCCAGGCTCGGGATCTTTTTGTGTGGAGTTTGCATGTTCTCCCCGTGAATGCGTGGGTTCCCTCCGGGTATTCCGGCTTCCTCCCACTTCCAAAGACATGCTGGGGATAGGTTAATTGACAACACTAAATGGTCCCAAGTGTGTAAATGTGAGTGTGAATGTTGTCTGTCTATCTGTGTTGGCCCTGTGATGAGGTGGCGACTTGTCCAGGGTATCCCCCACCTTCCGCCCGATTGTAGCTGAGACAAGCGCCAGCGCCCCCCGCGACCCCAAAAAGGGAATAAGCGGTAGTAAATGGATGGATGGAAAACAGGCATCATTTCAATTAATATGTTAACAATACGACACAAATTCCCTACCTACAATTTACCCCCACCTAATTCAATCTGGCCTTTGAATTATGGCTCTTAAAACAAATTTATTGAGAGCACCCGTTTTTTAGTATAGTGGTAGTAGTATAAAATGATTCCTGAAATGTAAGGTCTGAACCCAATATTGTGAGTGCCGTACATTTGCATTAACTGCTAAAATACAGGACTGAACACATTTATTCTATCATTTTGATGACTGTATGACTTATAACAAACCTACAGTGCTTGCGTAGGCTAAAGCGAAAAAGGAGAATAATGAACTCAGCTGGTGTCTTTCACAAGCAAAAAGCGCCTCGCTTTCTTTGAGACACAGGCTCTCGTTTCATCCTTATCTCATTGAAGCTTAATATCAATTGCCAGCTTTCAATGGTTAAATCCGAGGGTTGTCGTAGTGGGCTCGCGGCAGCCAAACCATATATGACGACACAAGATTGCAATATGGGGGCTTTAACCATACTATAGGACACATACTATGGGAAACTAAGCTTTTACTGGATGGAGCGAGCTTGTTTTAATCTGAACTGAACACAGCATCAATATTCATTTATTGATACTAATACAATTATTGATAAGAAATACATGGTTTATAAGTAGCAAGGGCACATGCTCCAAAGGTCGTCTTTACACATTGTCAGCTGAAGTATGCATCAAGTATTTTGGATTACATACTCACCAGAAGGCATGTTTTATGCCACTTTGAAATAAGTTATTCAATCAAATTATCTAATGCCTAGCGGGTTTCATCCCAAACAAGAGATCAAGGACACTGTGTGCTTGATGTTTGCAGCGCTCTACTAGGCACCCCCCGGAGCTATGTTTGATATTTGATAATTAAAAATCTCTGTTTTACTGATTCTTTTCAAAGCTTTTTTTTTAATATGTGTCAAACCTACAGAGCTAGATACATCCACAGGCAGTGCAGTATTTCTTCATGTTTTGACTTTCCTCTTGCACCAGAGCCCACATGAGCATTGTATGTGTCTACACCGAATACTAATCTCCTCATCAACTTTGAAGACCTCCCATATGGGGTTAATTTAGAAGCGCAAACAAAAAAACAGAAGCTCCTCATCTACAATCTCATGCTACGCACACACGGATTTGCAAGCACAGGGAAGACTTCGGAGAATCGCCTCGGGGAAGCTGACTTAACCGAGGGATTCCAGTTAGCATGCTTCCTCATACTTATGGATAACAGCGGAGCCTATAGCAACAACCCCCACCCTACGACTCACTTGTGCACGCCAATAGGAGACTGCGAGCCTCTCTTTCCCTTCTACTTGACTGATAAAGCTTATGAGTGACAGCTTTTTCTCTCCCACCACAAAGATGGTTCATGAATATTTGACACAGCCTTTCTACACGGTAGGAACTGATTAATTTATCAATATTACTCCAGCTAACAGCTTTATCGTTTGGTTGGAATGTCCCATCCAGCATATATGCACATTTTACTTACAGATGTTACAGATTCAGTCCTTATCCTTCCTTATGTAGCAGTCGGGGGTTGTTTATTTATTCATTTATAACACATCTTTCTCAAAATCAATGCAAACACCCCAAAAGAGGTACAATTTAGAGTTTAAAAACCAGAAAAAACATGGCCTTTTTATGATATCTACACCAGTGCAGTGATGACAAAGAGATAATGTGATGATAACCACAGAATAGGAAAAGGAGCTTACAGTAAAGTGCCTGTCTGCTCAGGACATTGTAAGCAATAGTATGCATTTAAAGATCAATCACACACACACACACACACACACACACACACACACACACACACACACACACACACACACACACACACACACACACACACACACACACACACACACACACACACACACACACACACACACACACACACACACACACACACACACAAATACATGCAACCAGCAGATGCGAAGGTAAATAGCATGGCTAACGACGAGCATTAAAATGACCAGAAAAGCTCTGCAAACAAATTTATTGCACGTTTGGACTTCTCAGGGTGCACAGCTAGAAATGTCAAAATGTTACTTGAAAGTCTGAGTTAAAAAAACATTAATGCATTACTGAAAATGTTGTTTTTGTCTTTTCTGAATCATGAATGTTGTTACAATACTGCAAAAAAATATTAAGGTTCATGCATTTGGAGTGAGCCTGCAAGCATTTTTTCATGCCTTTGTTCCGAAGTTTTTTTTACATTCTGGCTATGACGTGACGTCATGGCGAGGTGGACATACTTAGTTTTAAATTTTAATTTAGTAAATCTCTCCGTCAGAGAGGGGGTTAGCTCCTCCCTATCTTCTTCAGGCAATGAGGAAACAAAATGGGTAGAATAAAGTATCATTTTCATCTAATCTTAGCATGCGCATAATAACCCAGTCGTGCTATATGCAGTGACATAAATGCTGCTAAAAGCAACTTTTTTATGCGGGTCTGGCTTGATTAGACTGGGCAGGTGCATCTGATGCTGTGAAAGGGTGAATCTAAATATGGTTAATGAAGTTTATTTTGTGTTTGGGGTAAAAAAAAAATTGTGGCGACTATATATATATATATATATATATATATATATATATATATATATATATATATATATATATATATAAACAGTGTACATTTAACAAAAGATACATTGTGACACTTTGGAGAGGGTAAGGTGTGGTTTCATTTACAATCTGGGAACGCTTGCGCTAACGAACATCTTGTAGACAGACTGTAAGAACAGATTATAAAAGTGAGTGTGGAGCAAAATATATACCAGAGCATGTCCAATAAATATTATCTAGACCGGTGTATCTTAACCATAGAGCCCATTGTTGGGCCGCAATCTGGTTCTCTGCTGCGGTACATAAAGACTGCTAAGTTCTAATACACTTTTCTACCACTTGTAGAATGGCAATATCAAAAAAACAGAAGAAGTCTGGAGCTAATGTAAAAAGGGTGTTTTACACTGCAGGTACTTTTTCAGGAACTTTCCCACTTACCCGGGTGAATAAAGATCCTCCTGTGTTTCCAACAAAAACTAGCCAGGTAGATTTAGTTCTCCAGGAACCTTTCAGAGTTCCTCCTAGCTACTTTTTGAAGCTTTTCGGGGGTGGGTTGATCCGTCGAACGCTGACTGGTTGAACACAGTTGAGAGTGTTCCTAAAACTTGTTTTTCAAACACATGGCCGCGATTGCGGATTATGCACAGCGAGTCGTTTATTTCTTATTTCTTGTGTATTTCTATTACAACAACAGCTACTTTTTTGGGGCGACTGTAGTCTTTAAACTATATGCAGTTTATTGCTGTTTATAATTTTTACAAACTTCATTTGGATATGAACAGTGGATACGAACAGTGGACGGAGTCTTTTAAACCTATTTACCGGGGAGTATGATGCTGGACTCGAAGCAATGGCTTCAGCTGCTCACGACTCTGGCTTTGCTGGATAAATGTGGAAAAAAAAGAGGGAGTACACAAGTGGAATGAAGGCAAATGACATTAATTATTAACTATTTATTTTGTTACATCTTGTGAAAGTAGTCCGTGACACTCCATTTTTGTAGTTACTGGCCTCCACCCGAAAAAAAGAATGCTAATGCTAACAAGCTAACGCTAAAGCCGGTGTGTTTATGTTATCGCCGTGAGATAAACACTGAAATTTTATTCTTTAAATATTGTTATTTACAGCTGAAATGTGCTAAAAGGAATCACCTGACAGTCACAAATTCATAATTTACCAAGAATCATATAGTTTTGTATATTATCTAACTTAATTAGAACGGTTTTATTTTAGCACTGCGCAATTGTCGGTACATTTACTTTTCATCCGATTTTATGAGTCGTTTCTTTTGCAGTATATTTGATTGGTATCTTTTTTTTTAATCAGACGTACCAAAGCCTTGATGACAATTGTTGTACAAACCCCGTTTCCATATAAGTTGGGAAATTGTGTCAGATGTAAATATAAACGGAATACAGTGATTTGCAAATAATTTTCAACCCATATTCAGTTGAATATGCTACAAAGACAACATATTTGATGTTCAAACTGATAAACATTTTTTTTGTTTTTGCAAATAATCATTAACTTTAGAATTTGATGCCAGCAACACGTGACAAAAAAGTTGGGAATGATGGCAAATACTGAGAAAGTTGAGGAATGCTCATCAAACACTTATTTGGAACATCCTACAGGTGTGCAGGCTAATTGGGAACAGGTGGGTGCCATGATTGGGTATAAAAACAGCTTCCCAAAAAATGCTCAGTCTTTCACAAGAAAAGATGGGGCGAGGTACACCCCTTTGTCCCCAACTGCATGAGCAAATAGTCAAACAGTTTAAGAACAACGTTTCTCAAAGTGCAATTGCAAGAAATTTAGGGATTTCAACATCTACGGTCCATAATATCATCAAAAGGTTCAGAGAATCTGGAGAAATCACTCCACGTAAGCGGCAGGGCCGGAAACCCACATTGAATGACCCTGACCTTCGATCCCTCAGACGGCACTGTATCAAGAACAGACATCAATCTCTAAAGGATATCGCCACATGGGCTCAGGAACACTTCAGAAAAACACTGATGCAAAGTGGAAAAGTGTTCTGTGGTCTGACGAGTCCACATTTCAAATTGTTTTTGGAAATATTCGACATCGTGTCATCCGGACCTAAGGGGAAGCGAACCATCCAGACTGTTATCGACGCAGAGTTCAAAAGCCAGCATCTGTGATGGTATGGGGGTGCATTAGTGCCCAAGGCATGGGTAACTTACACATCTGTGAAGGCACCATTAATGCTGAAAGGTACATACAGGTTTTGGAACAACATATGCTGCCATCTAAGCGCCATTTTTTTCATGGACGCCCCTGCTTATTTCAGCAAGACAATGCCAAGCCACATTCAGCACGTGTTACAACAGCGTGGCTTCATAAAAAAAGAGTGCGGTTACTTTCCTGGCTCGCCTGCAGTCCAGACCTGTCTCCCATCGAAAATGTGCGTAAAATACGACAGCGGAGACCCCGGACTGTTGAACGACAGAAGCTTTACATAAAACAAGAATGGGAAAGAATTCCACTTTCAAAGCTTCAACAATTAGTTTCCTCAGTTCCCAAACATTTTTTGAGAGTTGTTCAAAGAAAAGGTGATGTAACACAGTGGTGAACATGCCCTTTCTCAAGTGTTGTAGCCATGAAATTCTAAGTTAATTATTATTTGCAAAAAAAATAATAAAGTTTATGTATTTGAACATCAAATATCTTGTTTTTGTAGTGCATTTAATTGAATATGGGTTGAAAAGGATTTGCAAATCATTGTATTCTGTTTATATTTACATCCAACACGATTTCCCAACTCATATAGAAACAGGGTTTGTAATTAACACATGCTTTTTTATAAATTGGTTTATCCTGTTAAACTGTAAGTAGGTTAGATATAATTATTAAATATGATTAAGATCTAGAGGAAGATTACTGATTGCAGTGTTAATATTTGAGTGGAAAAGCTGAGTCCTGAGGTAAAAAAGGTTAGGAACCCCTGATATAGACACCAAGGAAGTGATTTAAATGTAGATTAAACTCATCACAGGTCCTATTTAGCGTAACAAATATACAGTATATCAAGGTAAAAATGTGTTTGAACCAAAAAGTAATGACTATTTTTAAATTATCATGTGCTTTGTTCTTGTCGGCTTAATCTGAGCTAAATTTGGGACATCGGGTACTAAAACGGGGCTTCACGGTGGCAGAGGGGTTAGTGCGTCTGCCTCACAATACAAAGCTCCTGCAATCCTGGGTTCAAATCCAGGCTCGGGATCTTTCTGTGTGGAGTTTGCATGTTCTCCCCGTGAATGCGTGGGTTCCTCCCACTTCCAAAGACATGCACCTGGGGATAGGTTGATTGGCAACACTAAATGGTCCCTAGTGTGTGAATGTGAGTGTGAATGTTGTCTTTCTATCTGTGTTGGCTCTGCGATGAGGTGGTGACTTGTCCAGGGTGTACCCCACCTTCCGCCCAATTGTAGCTGAGATAGGCGCCAGCGCCCCCCGCAACCCCAAAAGGGAATAAGCGGTAGAAAATGGAAGGATGGATGGGTACTAAAACGTTGTGCCAGCTCATGTTTGACGATATTACAATAAAAGTTCCTTGAATACTTGAATTGAATCCTTGACTGTTCAGAAGATGAAAACATGTAGTTCTTGAATACAGAAAGCTTATGTTAATTATTGTACATCAAAGTGTTTACAACATCTTGGTTGCAGTCCACTTGAATTCTGTATATGCTGCTGATGGGCGCAAGTTAACACTTCAGTGTGCAAACAAAAGGGCCCATCTATGAATCAATGTCATGACTGCTGACTGTCACAGTGTGGTTGTATGAATCATTGCAAATGTAATAAAAGTTATCACCCAAGATGCTTATGTGGGCGACTGACCGTGTCCAGGTTCTGCATGATGTCCTGGAAGGAAGGGTGCGTCCTGAACTGCTCGAAGAGCTCCCTCTTGTAGAGCAGCGCGTACACCAAGTTGGGGTTGTGGTGCAGGGAGTTGCAAAGACAAGAGTTGATGATCTCAAGCATCATGCGGATCACTTCCTCAATCACGTTTAGGTCCTGAGCCTGGGGGTTGAGAAGACGAGGAGGAGGAGGTGGAGGAGGAGGAGAAGAAGGAGGAGGAGGAGGAAGAGGAGGAGGAGGAGGAGGATGTAAAAGGTTAATTGGCTTCCCACAACACTGGTTTCATTTATAATTGTGTTTTTAAATGGTTTATTTTAGACGGATTAATCTGTATACCTTAGGGGTCAAAGGGAAAAAAAGAGTAAAAAAGAATATTGCAGAGGGACAACAAAGTACCCTTGGAACTGGCAGAATAAAATGAAAGTACAGTTTTTTATTATGCTAAGTTAACTGTTGCTAATTCTAGGTGAAGTGTTTGATTACACTTAATTAACGGCTGTTGCTGTTGCTGATTTGGAAACGGATTATTCGACAGTCGTAAAAAAAATGACAGCAACACAATGTGTGTCACATGACAGTTAATGACATTTGCAGCAACCTCTCTGGTTGTGCTCAAAATACTTTAAAATACTTCACTATAAAAGTAGGTGACATTGTTATCACCAGGAAAGATGAGGTCACATGGTTCCATTCTAGAGGCTAATATTTCCTGTGATAAAATGGCAACCAAGGTAATCAAAAAGGTCAACCAACGAACGAGATTTCTCTACAGAATCTCCTCTCTGGTCAACAAAAGCACCTTGAAGATTCTCGCGGGAACTCTCGTTAAACCCTTTTTCGATTACGCTTGCACCTCCTGGTACCTTAGCACCTACAAAACCCTCAGATCTATACTCCAAACATCCCAGAACAAGTTTGTCTAGTTACTTTTAGACTTCCACCCCAGATCACACCTCACTCCTACCCACTTCTCTAAAGTGGGCTGGCTCAGGGTGGAGGACAGAGTAAAACCACTTGCACTGGGCCTAGTCTATAAAATACGCTACACCTCCCTGATACCGAAGTACATGTCAAACTACTTCCAGAACGTAAATGACCGCCATAACTACAACACCAGGGGGAGGTCCACAAATCACGTTAAACCCAGATTCCGATCTAACAAAGGTCTTAACTCATTCTCTTTCTATGCAACATCAATGTGAAATGCACTCCCAACAGGTGTAAAAGAAAGTGCATCTCTATCCTCCTTCAAAACCGCTCTAAAAGAACACCACCAGGCAACTTCAACCCTTTACTAACACCCTCCCCCCTCAACATCCCACCTCCCCGGATTTTAAATAATCAAATGTAAATAATCAAATGTATATACTTGTTCTTTTGCTTTCTGAACTCACCATGTTCACTGCTCGCTGTAAATATCCTAATAAGTAAGACCTACACTGTTTCAATGTCTATTTCTCTGACGATGTAATTGTTGATGACTGAAGTGCTCATATCAACCAAACCTACCCCCCTCCCACCACATCCCACCCCCGGGGTTGTAAAAATCCGTAAATAATTAAATGTTTGTACTCTGATGATTAACTTATGCGATGACTGTATTATGCTGATAGTATATATGTGTACCATGAATTGGTTAATGTGGACCCCGACTCAAACAAGTTGAAAACTTATATGAGTGTTACCATTTGGTGGTCAATTGTACAGAATATGTACTGAACTGTGCAATCTACTAATAAACGTTTCAAAACGAGCTAGCATACGTGCAATGAGGATATTGTCAAACTTTTATAGTCTTTAGACAAAAAGTAAACATTTGCATCTGAAAATATTGGGGGAGGAGATTTTTGGGGGTTGAGTGGAGGCATGATGGTCAATGATTTATAGGCGATGTAGTTAAGATTGCTTGATGGCGGCCATGTTTTTTAACCAATATTGCTGATATTTTACAGACTTGTGCTGGTCAGTCGCGTAAAGGTGCATAGCACTTTGCAAATGATTGTAATGGCACCCTAATATTTAAATATGTTTTTTTTTAATAGCACATTAAGTTGCGTGAGAAAATTCAAGCCCATCTGACCTATAGAGTCAAATGTTGAGATCTGATAAGAGCACCACACTATTGTGTATTTGTTAGAAAAATAATTGCAAATGCAACACAATAAGGATGTTTGTTTTGTCAAATGTACCCCCTTTTGTGTCCAGTCGTTCAGGAATAGAACAGTTAAATTACACACAAAGTATATAGAGTCATGTAAAGAACGACTGTGTATCAACAATATTTGATTAATTTGATTAAAACATTTTGTGGCGGTTGTGTGTTCTGGAGGCAGTCCTTTTGATTTTCCAAATATCCATAAGAGCAAAATGTGGTTGGTATAGTTTTTTTTGTCAAATTCACAATAAAAGTAAGCTAATTTCACATTTGCAAGACCAAACAGAACCTTAAATTATCAATAATTTGTCAAAGGCTCTCTAGTCATATGTTTTACATGATTGGTTAAGTTATCCGTGCCCTAGACTAGGCACCATAACATTATTAATTTCATACCATGACAATTATCCTACACAAAGATAGCAATAACATCTAAATCACCAAGTCCACCTGCCTTACATGGGAAAGTGCTTTATTTTTATGCTATTGTATTCCTAATAATGTGTCAACGGCCAGAAAGACAGACAGGAGAGACAGACGCCACAGAGATTAGATAACATTTGACTATTCTATTGTGCAATGACAGCATCGTCGATAAGATCCTACGATGAAGCGGCCAGTTCACGTGCATTATGTTCTCAACAAATTGGATGTGGCTATACAGTGGGTAAGAAAAGTATTTAGACCCCTTTACATGTTCCACTCTTTGTTTCATTGCAGCCATTTGCAAAAATCCAAAATTTAAATTTGTATTTCTTGTTAATGTACACTCAGCACCCCATTTTGACAAAAAAAAACAGAAATGTAGAAATGTTTGCAAATTCATTAAAAATAAAAAACTCAAAAATCACATGTACATAAGTATTCACACTCGTTGCTCAATACTTTGTTGATGCACTTTTAGCAGTGCTTAAAGCCTCAAGTTTTTGAATACAATGCCACAATCTTAGCACACCTATTTTTGGGCAGTTTCACCTATTCCTCTTTGCAGCACCTCTCGAGCGCCATCAGGTTGGATGGGGAGCGTTGTTTTTCATCCAGGACGTCTCTTTATATTGCTGCATTCTTTCCCTCTATCCTGACTAGTCTCGCAGTTCCTGCCGCTGAAAACCATCCCAACACCATGCTTTACTGTAAGAATGGTATTGAACTTGTGATAAGCGGTGCCTGGTTTCCTCCAAACATGACGCCTGGCATTCACACCATCCATCCATCCATTTTCTACTGCTGGTGCCTTCGGGGTCGTGGGTGACGCTGGAGCCTATCTCAGCTACAGTCGGGCGGAAGGCGGAGTACACCCTGGACAAGTCGCCACCTGGCATTCACACCAAAGAGTTCAATCTTTGTCTCATCAGACCAGATACTTTTGTTTCTGAGAGTCATTCCGGGGGATTTTGGTAAACCATTTACTCTGAAATGACTTCCGTCTGGCTATTCTACCATACAGGTCTGATTTGTGGTTTTCTGCAGAGATGGTTGTCCTTCTGGAAGGTTCTCCTCTCTCCACAGAGGAATGCTGTAGCCCCAACAGAGTGACCACAGGGTTCTTAGTCACTTCCCTGACTAGACTAAGATAAATGCAGCAATCTACAGAGACATCCTGGACTAAAACCAACACTTTCCATCCAATCAGATGGAGCTTGAGAGGTGCATGCAAAGAGGAATGGGCAAAGAGGAATGGGTGAACCTGCTCAAAGAAAGGTGTGCCAAGCTTGTGGCATCGTATTCAACAAGATTTGAGGCTGTAATTGCTGCCAAAAGTGCATCAATAAAGCATTGAGCAAAGGGCCGGAATACCTACGTGATGTTTGAGTTTTTTATTTTAAATACATTTGCAAAAAAACTCTACATTGCTTTTTTTTTCTGTTAAAATGGGGTGCTGAGTGAACATTATGAGTAATAAAATGAATGTTTTTGATCATACCAAATGGCTGCAATAAAACAAAAAGTGAACATTTTTAAAAGGGTCAGAATACTTTACGTACCCACTCCACTGTATGTATAAATTCTAGATGTTATCTCTTAGGGATAATTTACAGCATTTTTAACATTTTTTTTAAAAGCTGCAAAGGTTTACAGTTAAGCTGAAAGGAGAGAAAATAGCAGGGGTGAGTTATTTAATTTTTTTATGGTCATCTAATAGGTACAGAAAATGCTTTGATAGTGCAATATAGCAATATATTTATGGTAATATGGCAAGATGATAACTGCTGACTGTGAACAAACCATTCCAATTTGCCGGAAGGCCCAGGAGGCATTAAACAATCAATGCGGTTAGCCTTAAATCCGCACTTAATTAATCATTTCTAATAGTACAGAGACACAGCAACATACAACCGGCAGGAGCTGTGCTAATTTTTGCATGGCGGCGAAATCGGGAAAGTTTAGTCAGCTGTAAACACTTCTCCCCATATTAACTAAAAAAGTCTTGTTATATTGCACAATCAAAACATTTTCTGAAGTTCCTTCGATGACCACAAAGCAATGCAATAACTTATTTATTAGCACAGATGTCTAAAACAGGCCCATATTTTGTAGCCCTCTACTAAACCTTATACTGTAGTTTAGCGTAAATTGGCCTACAAAGGCTGGGCAGTTAATAGTTAAATATATTATGTCAATTTTGAATACTACTAAAACGAACACTTAATACAATAACAGTACAAACACAAAAACGACAGCACCACAAACATTTGGCCACAAACAACACAAAGAGCAACTTCATGAAAGTAAACTGAAGTGACGGCGTGGGGAGAGTGGCCGTGCGCAACCCGAGCATCCCTGGTCCAATTCCCACCTAGTACCAACCTCGTCACGTCCGTTGTGTCCTGAGCAAGACACTTTACCCTTGCTCCTGATGGGTGCTTGTTAGCGCCTTGCATGGCAGCTCCCTCCATCAGTGTGTGAATGTGTGTGTGAATGGGTAAATGTGGAAGTAGTGTCAAAGCGCTTTGAGTACCTTGAAGGTAGAAAAGCGCTATACAAGTACAACCCATTTAAGTGTCTCTAACCACTGGGAGCGCAACAGTATCAAAAATATAAACATTTTACAATATTTTTTACATTTATAATGACTTTACACTTAGACTATAGCTTAGGGTCATTATAACTAACATTGGTAGAGGTAGTTAACTAACGTGGTTAAAACGTGAATCTAAAATGAAACGACCTACCATCACCCCGACTGTACCTCAAGAGACCCTGAGTTAAATTCAATTTGAGACCCCCGCATCAGCATCTCCTAGGGGTGTAACGGTACACAAAAATTTTGGTTCGGTACGTACCCCGGTTCAGAGGTCACGGTTTGGTTCATTTTCGGTACAGTAAGAAAACAACAACATATACATTTTTTGGTTAGTTATTTACCAAATTTGCAAAATGTTCAACCCAAAATATTTTTTGGGGTGGAATATTTGATGTGAAGTAATCGGAACCTTGGATAGGTCAATAATTCATAATAACATCGATTTTGATTCAATATATTGTTTTGTGCAAGAGAGTTTGAAAGAGTTTTATTAGTCAACATTGCAACTTTTTCTAAATTACATTTAGCCTCTAAGCTTTTTTATTTCACTTTTGTTTATGTTTTTGTTTATTTTAAAAGTATTTTAAGAATGTGCCGTGGGCCTTTAAAACATTAGCTGTGGGACGCAAATGGCTTCCGGGGCACACTTTTGACACCCCTGCTATAGATAATAAAAAATCAAATCTGATAAATCTATGGATAAAAAGCAGAGCCTGGAGACGCATGCGCGTTTATCATAACTCTCTCGCTCTCTCTGCCCCTCCCTCACGAATGCTGCTGCGTGCACAATTTGTTTTGTTTTCAACCCCTTCTTAAGCCCGAACGTACATTGAAAATACACGCAATCCTAACTTAAAATGCCGGACATTTGAGGCATTTAAGAAACTCCACCCGGACAGCCCCGCAAAAGAGGACATGTCCGGTGAAAAGAGGAGGTATGGTCAGTCTATCGTAGCCCGGTCGCTGCTAGCATGCCGTGTGTTGTGCCTCGGTGTGCATTGTTTACACAACGTGCGGTACGCTACTGAATATGTCCGTGTGGAAACTCGTTCGGTACACCTCCGGACCGAACCGAACCGAAACCCCCGTACCGAAACGGTTCAATACAAATACATGTACCGTTACAACCCTAGCATCTCATCGATCCAATTGTAAAAAAATACAAATAAATAATAATTTTGGAAATGAAGAAAGTGCCAAAAAGGACACCTTCAAACCAAAACAGACAACCTGCATTTTGCATTTTAGATTCTACTGATTTTGAACTGGCACTGAACACACAGGTCAGTCAAAAGCAAATGTGTGCAGGAACATCCGTCCTTGTAAAATTTAATGAGGTACTTGAGCATGTTTAATCCGTCACAGGGAAGGAGTTGCGCCTAAAATATCGGGACTTCACCACATCGCAGATTGCAATTTTTGTTGAAACATATTCCACATAATTTCTGTCCTAAATTAGGCATTTTCAAACATAAAAAGGGCTACATGAACTAAAAAGAACAATACTACAGTAGTGAGAGCCACACCAATCAGAGTGCGGTGTTCAGTATCCTGGCCACTGATTGGCTCAGCCTCAGGAAGCATTACTACACTGGATTAAAAAGAGTGTAAAGGTGACTAAAGGGTGTTATTTCATGTCTCGAAAACGCTTATAATATTTAAAAAAATATATTTAGAAGGTCATAAACAGGTGTTGTTATGCTGCAGCCATGAAAATATTTGATTTATAATTAATGATACCTACACAAAATGATTTCATCCCGGTCATGTTTAAAAACACTTAACAGTGATAAACAAGTGACAACTGTACTGGCAAATTAGAGCCTTAAAGGAGACATATTATGATTTTTTTTTCAACAATTAAAACACATTCTTGTGGTCTATATGACATGTAACGGTGATTCTTTGGTCCAAATTGTGCACAGATTATGATAGGCCACCCACCTTTGTTTACATTCTAGCTTGCGGTGAGTGATTAGTAATTAGTGATTATCTTATTCTTCTACAGTGTGGACTGCAGCATGTTTAGCTGTGTCTCTTCCTCCAGAGAAGATAATAGTAAGAAACATGACAAAGAAGTGGCTTTGCACTCTGTAGCAAGGTTAGTCTTTAGCAATATTTATACAGCGTTTTGATGATGCGTTCGTTCACTTTTTGGTGTCAAATTTGCAAGACACAGCGAGAATGTGTTATCGACTTGCATTATCACGAAATGATGATAGTATCAAAAGCTCTATTGTCAGCCAAATCATTTACCGCATTTTTCGGAGTATAAGTCGCACCTGCCGAAAATGCATAATAAAGAAGGAAAAAAACATATATAAGTTGCACTGGAGTATAAGTCGCATTTTTAGGGAAAATGTATTTGATAAAAACCCAACACCAAAAATAGCCATTTGAAAGGCAATTTCAAATAAATAAAGAATAGTGAACAACGGGCTGAATAAGTGTACGTTATATGACGCATAAATAACCAACTGAGAAGGTGCCTGGTATGTTAACGTAACATATTATGGTAAGAGTCATTCAAATAACTATAACATATAGAACATGCTATACGTTTACCAAACAATCTGTCACTCCTAATCATACTTGCCAACCCTCCCGGATTTTCCGGGAGACTCCCGGAATTCAGCGCCTCTCCCAAAAACCTCCCGGAAGAAATTCTCCCCCGAAAATCTCCTGAAATTCAGCAGGAGCTGGAGGCCACGCCCCCCCCCACCTCAGACATGCACAGTTCGAAGCTTGAAAAGGAGGATTGCAGGCAGATCTGACGGCATTTGAAGTCGATTTAAAAAACGACTGCTAATCCTCCTCCTTTTCGGCCGGACGACTGCGGAGAATTAAAGTAGGAACACTCTGGAGGCAGAAGTTCATTAAGAAGGGCGGACTCAACGGCTCTCAGCCATGTTTCCGTCACACAGAGGAAGTCAAGTCCGCGGGAAGTGAAGAAATCCTTCAGGATAAACGTTTTGTTTGTCAAAGATATTGCGTTCACAAGACCAAACCTGCCGGGGGTTAGCACGTGCAAGGGCGCAGCTAATCCAGTTGGGGCCCGACACACAGCCTGCAGGTGGCGGGGGAGAGGAGCCACGAGGCGGGAAAGGAAGGCAAAAATCTGGCAAGGTGAAAAAGCTGACTGGGACGTTTAAAAACCAACGTCGAAGTTGATCATATCAGTGGGAAAGTGGCAAAGATCCAACAGTGTTTGGCGTTCATACACAAGCAGTGAGCTGACAAAGACAAAAATAGACACAAACAACACAAAAACGAACAGAGCTGACAGCGAGAGATGGCAGGGCAAAGCACATACTGGCGCCATCTTCTGGGAACTCAGAAGTGACGTTACTCAAATAGTGAAAGGTAAGTGTTGTTGTTGTTTTTAGTAACCTGCAAGCACAGTACAGTTAGTAGAACAACTGTGTTTTTATTACTGTGTATTTGATAGGTGCCGTCTGAAATGCAACTATTTATTTTATTTATATATATTATAAAATAAATGTATATAGCTAGAATTCACTGAAAGTTAAGTATTTCATACATATATAACTGTATATATATATATATATATATACACATATGAAATATATATGAAATACTCGAAATGGTGAATTGGCTGTAAATATACACCCCTCCCCTCTTAACCACGCCCCCGCCCCAACCACGCCCCCAAAGCATGCCTCCACCCCGCCCCCAAACCACGCCCCCCCACCCCCCACACCCCACCTCCCAAAATCGTAGGTCTCAAGGTTGGCAAGTATGCTCCTAATCGCTAAATCCCATGAAATCTTATACATCTAGTCTCTTAAATCAGCTAAATAATATAATTTGATATTTTACAGTAATATGTTAATAATTTCACACATAAGTCGATCCTGAGTATAAGTCGCACCCCCGGCCAAACTATGAAAAAAAACGCGACTTATAGTCCGAAAAATACGCTATGTTGTCTATATTGTGCAGTCCTTCTTGTTACTCCCGCCGAGGTCTTAATCAAGGCTCAAGATGTTAGTTTTTTCTCAAAACAGACATTTATTTTTCAGCCACACCTTCTTCTCCTTAACAACGATGCCAATACAAGCCAAAAAAATGCCATCAGAACTAATAAATAAGAAAAAACAGAACTTACAATTAGTCTGACATCAAATAAAAGAAAACACCTAGATTTCGCATACATTATCAGAAATAATCATACCTCATTGGCCTCACAAACTTAGAGGGACTAAAGTTTCTTTTGAAGCCAAGACTCTATTACCCTCATCCATCAAATGCTTACTGACTCATGCTGGTTCGCTTATTCCGTCACATATTAATTGTCCCCCCAACAATGTGACCAAAAAATATGTTCCTCTCCAATTTACATGGGTTTGGTAACAAAAATAAAGTTAACAGTTACTTGCATGAAATTACCAAAGAAAATACATTTTTAATCATATTATATGTAAATATGAACTTATATTTACACATTGTATTTATTTATTCTAACCAACTATGAAATTATATAACATATATAAAATCTGCTTCTGTCAGCAGCTACACTACTACCACGTACCTAAGTATTCACAACCTTTGCTCAATACTTTGTCGATGCACCTTTGGCAGGAATTACAGCTTTGAGTGTTTTTGAATATGATTCCACAAGCTTGGCACACCTATCTTTGGGCAGTTTCACCGATTCCTATTTGCCCATTCCTCTTTGTAGCACTAATTTCTGCCAAAGGTACATCAAACTATTGGTCAAGTACTTATGTACATGTGACTTTTTAGTCCTTTATTCTTAATACATTTTCAAAATAGAATAAAACATTGTCATGGGGTATTGTCTCGAATTTTGAGGACAAAAAATAATTCATTCCATATTGGAATGAGGCTGTAACATGAAATGTGGAACATGTGAAGCACTTTACTGTTTTCTCTGCCCTACATGGTTTTCAGCAAATACCAGCCATTTTCGTCCTACGTAGCCAGACATTCGTGACAACCGTCTTTGTTCTCATGTTGACCTTGTTTTCGACCAAGAATTTGTTAATACTGCCTAAGAGCTGATTCGAAAACAGAAGCGTGGCGAGACGGCAACGGCAAGCTGATTGGGAGACGAGATTCCGCCTGAAATCTGGGCTAACCATCTTAAACAGAAATGCATGTGGGAGCATTTTTTTTGTCGACAACAAGAACCTTATCTCATAAATAACTCTGTTGGTCTATTTTTCTTGCAAGAACACACACAAATCTAACAAAAAAGAGTAACTATATGCATGCATGGTCCATGCGGCGCATTGATTTGCACAGGTTGGAGGACAAGAATGTGCATGGCGGCGTGGAGCTCTAACTGGCAGCCGTGTGGAGGTAAGTGGAATGCAGGGGAGCTGGCGATAATGAGGATTGATTGTGCGTCTGGAAGCAGAGGAAGAGGAGGTGCTCTGGGCTCGACTCCACCGCCTGGCTACACCCGCTCGCCTCCGGTCCGCTGTGGTGGCCCATAATTAGATGAAACGCAGGGGCTGAAATGGGAGACAGCTGAGTAGGACGACTCGGGGGAGGAGGAAGCAAGCTAAAATGGAAGCGGCGCAGCGGAGAGGAAAAGAGGGTGACAAAGAAACAAAAGGGGGATGAGAGCGATACAGTGTAGGAGTGAGGTGGCGAGTGTTTTGCTGCGGCTTAATGAGATTGGCCCGGCAGAGGAAAAAAAAAAAATGCCACGCTGGGGAATTCAGGTCAGAGGAAAATAGGCTAGCGAGACGTCTGCCTGGCCTTGTGTGTGTATGTTTGTCAAGTGGATGAGATTAAGAGGTCCACACTTGAAACCCAGACAGGATTTAAATATCTTAACTCCTCCTCCCTCCTTCGCACTCCTCTCTCGCGCTTGTTTTCCCCAAATTCGAATCCCCCAGACAGCTTAAAGAACACCTCACATGTGTTTTTGTGTCTTTTGCTTCCCTTTTCTCCAGTCATGCGCTAGTTTTCCAGTCTGCTGCGTTGTCGTTTAGTCACAACCACTAACGCTGCTATTCAATGCCTCCCCACTGAGGGAAACACAGGCCTTGAACGTGAGCTGTATCATTATTCTGCACCATTTTGCAGTCATTTGCACAGAAATGACTGCAAAGGAGGCGGCCCGTGTGCATCGGCAGGTGTGTTTGACCTCCGCTACATGTCTGACAAGAAGGTTTTACTGGGCGCGTGGCGGGAATAAACATGCCACCTTACTCTTTCTACTTTCCTTGCATGCAGACAGGGAGGGCGCTTAGAGACACCGGCGTGTAACTCCCTGTAAAGTAGGCGCTGGCATCATTAAACCAGTAGCTTAGGTTATTCCCTGGCTGCTCACTGCAGGCTGTTGCAAGGCAGACAAAGAGGACTTAGCGGGAGACAGTGCTGATAATGACAAAGACAGGGTGACAAGACTAAAAAAAAAAAAAAAAAAAATGGGAGATGCTTGCAATTGGATCTGTCTTGCCCGGTGGCAGTTTCATATTAACCATACCGACGAAACTGCTGCACTTTCCAAAACTGTCTAATAAGGTTTTCTAATTCAAATTACTGTTCCAACGGAAATGTTGAATCTGGAAATTAATTCACTTTCGGCCCAATTTTTCCCATAGGAAAGGATGAAAATATCATTCTGAGATGCGAACTGTCATAAAAGTCAAGAAATAAGTTCACTAATGTTAATGTGAAAATGTGAAAACGCCTTTATAACAAAGGTGCTTGTAAGATTCTGATTCTTTTGTTACATGTCACGTATAAAAATTACCCTTTTTTAGTGTTTTCACCATTAATCGATATATCAGAATCAAAATTACTTTATTAATCGCAGAGGGGAAATTCTGAAAATCGATGTATATTCCTGAGATTCAACTGCTGTATTTTCCGGACCATAAGGCACACCGGGATATAAGGCGCACTGCAAATGAACAGGTCTAGTCAGGCCTATTTTCTTACAAAAGGCGCACCGGATTATAGGGCGCATTAAAGGGGTCATATTATTATTATTATTTTCCTCAATGTAAAACACTTCCTTGTGGTCTACATCAGTGGTCCCCAACCACCGGGCTGTGGCGCGGTACCGGGCCGCAGAATAATTTTTTTCTATATATATTAGGGCTGTAACGGTACGTGTATTTGTATCGAACCGTTTCGGTACGGGGGTTTCGGTTCGGCACGCGGTCGTACCGAACAAGTTCGGAAGCAGAAGTCTTCACAAGCTGCTCTGCTTTCTGCCTCTGTCTCTGCCTCATTGTCCCGCCCACACAACCATCTGACAGGTTACATACAAAGCCAATCAGCAGTGCGTATTCAGAGTGATGTAACAGCCAATTAGCAGTGCGTATTCAGACCTCAGAGCGATGTAGTCCATGCTTTAGCGTCGAGCAGATATTCGTCTAGCAGGGGAGGAGCGGACTCTACCCAAATTATACTAAACACTTCCCAGTCACAACTATTACAAACATCACTATGAGCCCGTTGACTTTCTAGAAACTTAAACTGCAGCTCAGCTCGCTCACAGTATAGGCTTGAGATGAAGGCTAATTAGATTTTAGCGTAACGTTAGTCATTTTTCTGTGTGTGTGTGAGTGTGTGTGTGCGTGCGTGCGTGCGTGTGTGTGTGTGCGTATTTTAGGGGCAGCAAAGCACTGTCTGTCTGTTATTTCATTTAACTCCATTGTGTTTAGGGATGAATAGTCTCTCCTATTGCAATTGTACTATTTTTCAAGTATAGTTACATAAATCATTAGTAATGTAGCAGCCTAGTTTTGAATAGCAGGGTCCCTGCTATCACATGTTGATAAAAATACAACATTTACATAATAAAAGTCAACTACAGGCTTCCCAAATGCTGTAATAAATTAAGCATGATGAGTTGACATTTAACAGTTTCAATGGAAACTGTTTATTGTTAAACTTTTTATATGTAGAAGAAAGGTTTTTTCATTTTATTTAATCAAAGCAACAACTTGAGGCAGTTTGATGTGTATTAACATGGGCAGAATTATTATAGTGTTCCCAATGTTAAAAGGATAAAGCCATTGTTTACAAATGTGGTAAATAAATAACCCAAAAAATTTATATTTTGTTGATTTCTTACTGTACCGAAAATGAACCGAACCTTGACCTCTAAACCGAGGTACGTACCGAACCGAAATTTTTGTGTACCGTTACACCCCTAATATATATATATTTTTTTTTATTAAATCAACATAAAAAAACACAAGATACACTTACAATTAGAGCACCAACCCAAAACCCCTCCCTTTTTCGTGACAAAGAAAAAAAATAAAAAAATCCCCCATATACCTCCCTCGCCTGGCCGCGGGACCAATTATCAAGCGTTGACCGGTCCGCAGCTACAAAAAGGTTGGGGACTACTGGTCTACATAACATGTAATGGGGTTCTTTGGTCAAAATGTTGCATAGATGGGGGGGATTTTTATTTTTTTTTCCTTTGTCATGAAAAAGGGAGTTTTTTTGAGTTGGTGCACTAATTGTAAATGTATCTTGTGTTTTTTATGTTGATTTAATAAATAAATAAAAAAATAAAAAATACAAATAAAAAATAAAAAAATAAAATTAATAAAAAATTCTTCTGCGGCCCGGTACCAATCGAGTCCGGTGGTTGGGGACCACTGTTTTACACATCATCTTCAAGCCGCTTTCTGACAGTCGCTTCAGGATTTGCTGTTTTCTGGACGGTCTTATTTACGTGGCTCACCTTCGGCAGCGTATTTTCGCCGTCATCTTTGTTGTACCGGTGTAGCGTGCAACAAGTGTCAAAAGATGGAGCTAACTGTTTTAACGACATTCAGACTTTACTTGAATAAATAACGGAACAGCATCTCCTCATCCGTGGCTCACTAATGTAACAACAACGCCGTAAATGGGTACCGTGAAAAACCGTCTGACCAGAACTCTCTAATAACTAAAGTTCCTTGGGTGAATAATGTAAACTCACTACACCGGTATGTTTAAGCGCTTTCATGTCGAGTTTACTGACAAATATAAGTTAGAACTTTACACTACTTTATATTAGAAATGGCAACAGTGGAGGATGAATGTCCCATAACAAGAAGATAGAAAAAAATAAGTTTATCGACTACGGTGTTTCCACGGACTACGGAGGCGGATACGTGCACATTTTCAGGACTTATGCAGATCCCAAACACAGATCAGCAGGTACCAGAAGGAAAGAAAAGTTGCTTTTGTATAATATTGCGAAACAAAACGCCAGGTAATATGTCTTAACTTATAAACACAACATAATAACACACGTATATTAAATCACAGTACAATCCATCAAGCGGTGCGACTTAACAGCTTACCAAAGTCGTACTAAAACATTTTGATAGATTTTTGAGCACAGAGTGTAATGTTCTATATTTTCAAAGGAACATATAACATTTTGGTGTTGTTTACTTGAGTCATATTGCAGTCTACACTTATCTCTTATGTGTGACTGCCATCATATTGAAGTCTACACGTATCTCTTATGTGTAACAACCTGTACAGTTCACACTTATCATTTCACCATGTAACAAATAAAATAGCTTTAAGGTCGGTATACACAACCAAATTTATTCTGTACATTAGGCGCACCGGATTATAAGGCGCACTGTCAAGTTTTCAGAAAATGAAAGGATTTTAAGTGCGCCTTCTAGTCCGAAAAATACGGTACATCAATCTGTACTCAGAGCAAGTTTGTCTTTTCGGAAGATAAGTATGGATCATAGACCGTTTTAAAGGAAACCGATAGTTTAGATCGATATTAAGAAAAGAAAACATTAAATTTAAGAACAGTAAACTTTATATGAAGTACGGCTGGGCGATATATCGATATACTAGATATATCACGGGTTTGTCTCTTTGCGATATAGAAAATGACTCTATCGTGATATTCGAGTGTATGTTCTCACACAGTTGCTTTTAGCTGCGGGCATTACACTGTATGCGTTTCCCTCTCTTTCTTGTCTCTCCGTCTCACAGAGACATACCGTCACGCGTGCAACGTCACACGCCCTCCCCAAGCAGAGAGGTAGCTACCTGGGTAAAATTAGCTGTGTTACTAACCGTGAGGTGCAAGTGGTAATACGAGAGAGAGAAGGTGTGAATCTGGTAACCAATGGAGGAAGAATTAATTCCCAAGAAAAACAGCAAGGGGTCATTGTCTGGCGGTGGTTTGGCTTCAAGCGGGAAGATGTTTGACATTTTTGCGGCAAACGACTTGCTACAAAAAGTAGCAGTACTGCTAATTTGTTGCATCATTTGAAGTCACTCGCTAGAGAATTAAAGTGCATGAAACTGCATGTCAACATCTCCGTTCGGTGGCACACTAACAAAATGCCGAAGCAACAATTTCCAAATCAACACCGTATGAAAAAAAACAGGAGGAGATATGTCCGCAGAAACCTACCACAGAACCTTTGTTCTGTGGTAGGGATATACACTGTTTGATTTCCTATTATGCAATTCATTTTTACTTGACAGTTTTTGAAATATCTTGTGTGACATCATTCACAAAAGTGCACTTTATTTGTTTTAAACCAGTAGTTCTTAACCTTGTTGGAGGTTCCGAACCCTACCAGTTTCATATGCGCGTTCACCAAACCCTTCTTTTGTGAGAAATTAAATGTTTTTTTTTTCAAATTCAAGACAAAGTTATATGTTTTTTTTTTCATGGTGTAAAAAATTAACCATGCATGAACTCACAACAAATTACACACCTGCACATCATTGGCACTTCTGCTGTTGCTGTATCCATGATACGCCGATATGGAGAAGTTTTTATTTACACGATGAGTCCATTCTTACCAACCCTCCCGGTTTTTCCGCGAGAATCCCGAATTCCAGTGCCCCTCCCGAAAATCTCCCGGGGCAACCATTGTCCTTGAGCGTCCTCTATTACCTGTCGTCACGTCCGATTTTCCTCCATACGAGCGGCTTGTCGGCGCATTCACATCATTGATGTGGCTTTTACACACACATAAGTGAATGCAAGGCATACTTGGTCAACAGCCATACAGGTCACAGTGAGGGTGGCCGTATAAACAACTTTAACACTGTTACAAATACGCACCACACTGTGAAACCACACCAAACAAGAATGACATACACAACTGGGTGAGAACATCCGCACCGTAACAAATACCCAGAACCCCTTGCAGCACTAACTCTTCTGGAATCTACAGTATGCACCCCCGCTACCACCAAACCCCGCCCACCTCAGCCACGTCCCCCCTCCACCTCAACCTCCACTTCCCCCATCTCCCGAATTCGGAGGTCTCAAGGTTGGCAAATATGGATGAGTCGGGTGGGTCTTGACTGGCTCCACCGAACCCCTGAGGCTGACTCACCGAACCCCTAGGGTTCAATCGAACCCAGGTTAAGAACCACTGTTTTAAACTATTGTAGTGGCGTTCTGTACAAAAACTGCACTTGAAATTAGTGTTGTTTTGATATGTTATCTTAGTGACATCATGCACAAAAGTGCACGAATAGCTTGTTTTAAAATGTCTCTGACAATCTTGCACTTTCTGTTGTGAAAATTACATGAATGTTTGTGCCACTGCTTAATAACTGTTTAATAAATACAGTTTGGGTCAATTGACTTGGTTGTGATTTCCCTCTCTGCATGAAAGTTTAAAATGAGCATATATTAATGCAGTATGGACAAGAATATTTTAATGTAGACACATAGAATCATCATACTGCTGTTATTATATGCATCAAGTGTTCATTTAAGGCTAAGGCAAAATATGGAGATATATATCGTGTATCGTGACATGGCCCAAAAATATTGAGATATTAATAAAAGGCCATATCGCCGAGCCCTAATATGAAGTTTAACACTTTTAATGGCAAGGACGTTAAATGTACTTCAAGTTGTCTGCCAATCTGTGGCATCGTTGCCCTCAAGTGGGAAAACAAGAAGGCGATAGCTACGGTGGCTGAGAAAGCTCACAACAAATACGTACAAACACAAGACAATATCATAAATTAAAGCACAACTACTTTCAGCTACAACAAATGTAAACGCCACAACAAAATAATATCATGTCTCCCAGCCAGAAATCGGCATTCTAAGAACTTCGGCTTATTAGTTATTCACAGAACCCAAAACAAGTCTGTGGGCTTTAGAGCGTTTTCTATTCGAGCTCCAGTACTCTGGAATGCCCACTAACCGTTAGAGATGCTACCTAAGTAAAAGCATTGAAGTCCCATCTTGAAACTCCTTTATTCACCCTAGCCTTGAAAGGCCTACTGAAACCCACTACTACCGACCACGCAGTCTGATAGTTTATATATCAATGATGATATCTTAACATTGCAACACATGCCAATACGGCTGGTTTAGTTTACTAAATTACAATTTTGAATTTCCCGCTGAGTTTCCTGTTGAAAACGTCGCGGAATGAAGATGCGTATGATCACGCATGTTTGTGATGTTATTGGTTGGAGGGGACATTTTAGCCCAGCACCACTTACGGCTAAAAGTAGTCTCTTTTCATCGCATAATTACACAGTATTCTGGACATCTGTGTTGCTGAATCTTTTGCAATTTGTTCAATTAATAATGGAGACTAGAGAGAAGAATGTTGTTGGTGGAAAGCTGTGGATTGCAAATGCCTTTAGCACCGAAACACAGCCGGTGTTTCTTTGTTTGTTGTGAAGCTTTAACACAGAGCGGTCAAGCAAAAATGTTTCTCTACGTCAACCAGCAAGGTTTTGGATGGGAAAATTGTGATATTAAGTCGGCTCTTACCGGATACTTGAGTGGATTATGCGACCTCCTCCTGTAGCTGTCAAAAAGGCAGCTGTGATGTTGGCTCCTCCATTGGCTTCTCTGAGAGACACTGGCGTTCACCGCTGCCCTCCGACTTTCAGGTATGACTTTATAATCTCACTAAAACCGTCGCCTTTTCTTTCTTTTAGTGCTTCACTCTCACTTTCCTGATCCACAAATCTTTCATCCTCTCTCAAATTAATGGGGAACTCGTCGCTTTCTCGATCCGAATTGCACTTGCTGCTGGTGGCTATGATTATAAACAATGTGAGGATGAGAGGAGCCCTACAACCGGTGACCTCACGCGCACATCGTCTGCTACTTCCGGTACCAACAAAGCTTTTTTATTAGCGACCAAAAGTTGCGAACTTTATCGTCGATGTTCTCTACTAAATCCATTCAGCTAAAATATGGCAATATCGCGAAATGATCAAGTATGACACATAGGGCTGGGCGATATATCGATATATACGATATATCGCGGGTTTGTCTCTGTGCGAGATAGAAAATGACTATATCGTAATATTCGAGTATATGTTCTCACGCAGGACTTTTAGCTGCGGGCGTACACTTCAGGCTCTACTCGCTCTTTCCTGTGTCTCCTTCTCACAGACAAGCAGGCGCACATTCTTACATAGGTCACAAACTGTCACGTCATACGTCACATACACGCTCTTGCCCAGCAGAGAGGTAGTGGCGTGGCTAACGTTAGCTGCTAACATTAGCTGCTAACATAGCCGTACGAGAGAAAGAAGGTGGGAATCTGGTAACAAATGAAGGAAGACTTAATTCCCAATAAAAACAGCAGGGTTTGGCGGTGGTTCGGCTTTAAGTGGGAATATGTCGAACAGATAACCGTAATTTGTCAAGTGTGGGGGGGGGAAGTGTTGCTATAAAAAGTAGCGTTACTGCTAATATGTAGCTTCATTTGAAAAGTCACTCGCTAGAGAATGAAGAGAATTTCATAACCTTAGTAACCTACCACATAGTGAAGGACGAATACTATTTGATTTCCTATTATGCAGCTCATTTTTATTTGACACTTAAAATGTCTCTGACAATCTTGCAATTTTTTGGGGGGAAATGAATTGAATGTTTGTACCATTGCTTAATAACTTTACTAAATACACTTTTGGTCAATTGACTTAGTTGTGATTTCCCTCTTTGCATGAAAGTTTAAAAGTAGCATATATTAATGCAGTATGAAGAAGAATGTTTTAATGTAGACACATCGAATCATCATACTGCTGTGATTATATGTATCAAGTGTTCATTCAAGGCCAAGGCAAAATATCGTAATATATATCGTTTATCGCGATATGGCCTAAAAATATTGCGATATTAAAAAAGGCAATATCCCCCAGTCCTAATGACACAAAGAATGGACCTGCTATCCCAGTTTGAATAAGAAAATCTCATTTTAGTAGGCCTTTAAAGAGACCCCTTTTTAGACCAATTGATCTGTCATATTTCTTTTCTGCTCTGCCCCCCTCTCCTGCATGGAGTGTTAATCAGGTGGCCAAAGATCAGTTTTCACGGAGGATTCTCTAGCTGTTCCAAGTGGGGACCCGAGATGGACCCACTGCTCTATGCATCAGGTGGTGACCTTTCTGAACTGCTGACTTGATGACGGAACAACTTCCTGAACATAGTATATTAGTGTTATTGAAAAAAAAGATATTTAAGACTGAAAAAGTGGTCAAACTTTATTAACTTTTTTCCCACATGGTTTATTACACAGTTTTCTCAGGAAGTCGGTAAGTCGCCAAAACTTGTTCGCTATCACATCCGTTCCATGTTTGTTTTGTTGTGTTTTGGCTGTAATTGTTGCGGTATGGCTTTGAATTATTGCGTTGTGGCATTTGCATTTGTTGTGAATTTTCTCTAAAGCATATCCCAGCTCTCCTCGGGCGGACTACAGGGTACACCCTGGACAAGTCGCCACCTCATCGCAGGGCCAACACAGACAGACGGACAACATTCAAACTCACATTCACACATTAGGGACCATTTAGTGGTTCATGTCTTTGAAGGCAGGAGGGGCCTATCCCCAGGTGAATGCCTTTGGCGGTGGCTGGAAGCCTTAGTACCCACAGAGCAGTGGTTCTCAAATGGGGGTACGCGTAACCCTGGGGGTACTTGAAGGCATGCCAAGGGGTACGTGAGATTTTTTTCAAATATTCTAAAAATAGCAACAATTCAAAAATCCTTTATAAATATATTTATTGAATAGATTAGATTAGATTAGGTAGTACTTTATTTATTCCTTCAGGAAAATTAAAATTTTCAGCATAATACCATTCAAGATCAGACAAACGTTACAGAACAGGATCGCTGACTATAATACTATATATAATAATACTTCAACCAAATATGAATGTAAGTGCATAAACTGTGAAAGTATAAAAAAAAATATATATATATATATATATATATATATATATATATATATATATCTCCTCTCTGAGCTGCTACCTTACCGTGGTAGAGGAGTTTGCGTGTCCCAATGATCCTAGGAGCTATGTTGTCTGGGGGTTTTCATGCCCCCTGGTAGGGTCTCCCAAGACAAACAGGTCCTAGGTGAGTGATCAGACAAAGAGCAGCTCAAAGACTTCTATGGAATTACAACGAAATGAACCCAGATTTCCCTCGCCCGGACGTGGGTCACCGGGGCCCCGCTCTGGAGCCAGGCCCGGAGTTGGGGCACGATGGCGAGCGCCTGGTGGTCGGGCCTGTTCCCATGGGGCCCGGCCGGGCACAGCCCGAAGAGGCAACGTGGGTCATCCCTCCAATGGGCTCACCACTCATAGGAGGGGCCATAGAGGTCGGGTGCATTGTGAGCTGGGCGGCAGCCGAAGGCAGGGCACTTGGCGGTCCGATCCTCGGCTACAGAAGCTAGCTCTTGGGACGTGGAACGTCACCTCACTGGGGGGGAAGGAGCCTGAGCTAGTGCGCGAGGTAGAGAAGTTCCGGCTGGATATAGTCGGACTCACCTCGACGCACAGCAAGGGCTCTGGAACCAGTTCTGTCGAGAGGGACTGGACCCTCTTCCACTCTGGCGTTGCCGGCAGTGAGAGGCGACGGGCTGGGGTGGCAATTCTGGTTGCCCCCCGGCTCAAAGCCTGTACGTTTGAGTTCAACCCAGTGGACGAGAGGGTAGCTTCCCTTCGCCTTCGGGTGGGGGGACGGGTCCTGACTGTTGTTTGTGCTTACGCACCAAACAGCCGTTCAGAATACCCACCCTTTTTGGGTACACTCGAGGGAGTACTGGAAAGTGCTCCTCCGGGTGATTCCCTTGTCCTACTGGGAGACTTCAACGCTCATGTTGGCAACGACAGTGAAACCTGGAGAGGCGTGATTGGGAAGAATGGTCGCCCGGATCTAAACCCGAGTGGTCTTTTGTTATTGGACTTTTGTGCTCGTCACAGTTTGTCGATAACAAACACCATGTTCAAACATAAGGGTGTCCATATGTGCACTTGGCACCAGGACACCCTAGGCCGCAGTTCCATGATCGACTTTGTAGTTGTGTCATCGGATTTGCGGCCTTATGTTTTGGACACTCGGGTGAAGAGAGGGGCGGAGCTTTCTACCGATCACCACCTAGTGGTGAGTTGGCTGCGATGGTGGGGGAGGATGCCGGACAGACCTGGCAGGCCCAAGCGCATTGTGAGGGTCTGCTGGGAACGTCTGGCAGAGTCTCCTGTCAGAGAGAGTTTCAATTCACACCTCCGGGAGAACTTTGAACATGTCACGAGGGAGGTGCGGGACATTGAGTCCGAGTGGACCATGTTCCGAACCTCTATTGTTGAGGCGGCTGATTGGAGCTGTGGCCGCAAGGTTGTTGGTGCCTGTCGTGGCGGTAATCCCAGAACCCGTTGGTGGACACCAGCAGTGAGGGATGCCGTCAAGCTGAAGAAGGAGTCCTATCGGGTTCTTTTGGCTCATAGGACTCCGGAGGCAGTGGAAGGGTACCGACGGGCCAAGCGGTGTGCAGCTTTAGCGGTCGCGGAGGCAAAAACTCGGACATGGGAAGAGTTCGGGGAAGCCATGGAAAACGACTTCCGGACGGCTTCGAAGCGATTCTGGACCACCATACGGCGCCTCAGGAAGGGGAAGCAGTGCACTATCAACACCGTGTATGGTGCGGATGGTGTTCTGCTGACTTCGACTGCGGATGTTGTGGATCGGTGGAGGGAATACTTCGAAGACCTCCTCAATCCCACCAACACGTCTTTCTTTGAAGAAGCGGTGCCTGGGGAATCTGTAGTGGACTCTCCTATTTCTGGGGCTGAGGTCGCTGAGGTAGTTAAAAAGCTCCTCGGCGGCAAAGCCCCGGGGGTGGATGAGATCCGCCCGGAGTTCCTTAAGGCTCTGGATGCTGTGGGGCTGTCTTGGTTGACAAGACTCTGCAGCATCGCGTGGACATCGGGGGCGGTACCTCTGGATTGGCAGACCGGGGTGGTGGTCCCTCTCTTTAAGAAGGGGGACCGGAGGGTGTGTTCCAACTATCGTGGGATCACACTCCTCAGCCTTCCCGGTAAGGTTTATTCAGGTGTACTGGAGAGGAGGCTTAGCCGGATAATCGAACCTCGGATTCAGGAGGAACAGTGTGGTTCTCGTCCTGGTCGTGGAACTGTGGACCAGCTCTATACTCTCGGCAGGGTTCTTGAGGGTGCATGGGAGTTTGCCCAACCAGTCTACATGTGCTTTGTGGACTTGGAGAAGGCATTCGACCGTGTCCCTCGGGAAGTCCTGTGGGGAGTGCTCAGAGAGTATGGGGTATCGGAATGTCTTATTGTGGCAGTCCGCTCCCTGTATGATCAGTGTCAGAGCTTGGTCCGCATTGCTGGCAGTAAGTCGGACACGTTTCCAGTGAAGGTTGGACTCCGCCAAGGCTGTCCTTTGTCACCGATTCTGTTCATAACTTTTATGGACAGAATTTCTAGGCGCAGCCAAGGCGTTGAGGGGTTCCGGTTTGGTGGCCACGGGATTAGGTCTCTGCTTTTTGCAGATGATGTAGTCCTGATGGCTTCATCTGGCCGGGATCTTCAGCTCTCACTGGATCGGTTCGCAGCCGAGTGTGAAGCGACCGGAATGAGAATCAGCACCTCCAAGTCCGAGTCCATGGTTCTCGCCCGGAAAAGGGTGGAGTGCCATCTCCGGGTTGGGGAGGAGACCCTGCCCCAAGTGGAGGAGTTCAAGTACCTAGGAGTCTTGTTCACGAGTGGGGGAAGAGTGGATCGTGAGATCGACAGGCGGATCGGTGCGGCGTCTTCAGTAATGCGGACGTTGTATCGATCCGTTGTGGTGAAGAAGGAGCTGAGCCGGAAGGCAAAGCTCTCAATTTACCGGTCGATCTACGTTCCCATCCTCACCTATGGTCATGAGCTTTGGGTCATGACCGAAATGATAAGATCACGGGTACAAGCGGCCGAAATGAGTTTCCTCCGCCGGGTGGCGGGGCTCTCCCTTAGAGATAGGGTGAGAAGCTCTGCCATCCGGGAGGAGCTCAACGTAAAGCCGCTGCTCCTCCACATCGAGAGGAGCCAGATGAGGTGGTTCGGGCATCTGGTCAGGATGCCACCCGAACGCCTCCCTAGGGATGTGTTTAGGGCACGTCCAGCTGGTAGGAGGCCACGGGGAAGACCCAGGACACGTTGGAAAGACTATGTCTCCCGGCTGGCCTGGGAACGCCTCGGGATCCCCCGGGAAGAGCTAGACGAAGTGGCTGGAGATAGGGAAGTCTGGGCTTCCCTGCTTAGGCTGCTGCCCCCGCGACCCGACCTCGATTAAGCGGAAGATGATGGATGGATGGATGGATGGATATATATATATATATATATAACATTTTGAGAATACAACTTACAACATTTGAAAAGGTTTCCAACCTGACTTTGAAACAATTCGGTAAAATGGCCTATACATAGAACAGTGTAAACTACTAGAAATGGTAGGGTACTGCTGTGATTTCCTTTACAGTAGGGTCATCAGGCAGAATAATTTTTTTTACAATACATGGAGGGGAAAAGTGTATGAAAAAATCCTAAGATGAAGATACAGTAGAAATGGAACATAAAAATATAGACCATGTGGACTGGGTCAGACTGACTGAGCAGCATCAGCAGCCTGTCGTGTCTTTTGGGAGTTTTTAAAATAGGTCATTGTCTGACCTGCATTTTTCAAGTCATAATCACACATTCATTTTTTATAACTTTACAGTACACCTGCAGCAAGGGACTTTTAGTTAGGTTACATACAGTGCATTGAAAAAGCACTTCACTTTTTCCACATTTTGGTATGTTAATGTCTTATTCCAAAATGGGATGAATTCATTTTTTTCCTCAACATTCTACAGACAATACCCATATTGACAATAAGAAAAGGACTTCAAAAACTAGAGCTGTGAAAAACAATTTAAATATCTAAGACCGATTGAGGCTTCACGGTGGAAGAGGGGTTAGTGCGTCTGCCTCACAATACGAAGGTCCTGAGTAGTCAGGGTTCAATCCCGGGCTCGGGATCTTTCTGTGTGGAGTTTGCATGTTCTCCCCGTGACTGCGTGGGTTCCCTCCGGGTATTCCGGCTTCCTCCCACTTCCAAAGACATGCACCTGGGGATAGGTTGATTGGCAACACTAAATTGGCCCTAGTGTGTGAATGTGAGTGTGAATGTTGTCTGTCTATCTGTGTTGGCCCTGCGATGAGGTAGCGACTTGTCCAGCGTGTAGCCCGCCTTCCGCCCGATTGTAGCTGAAATAGGCACCAGCGTCCCCCGCTATGTATGGATGGAATACCGATTGATCGCATTGTCAATGGTTAACACAAAATTTCTCTCGACAATCACAGATAGGTATACTATTTCATCATTAATAAGTGATACGGCCCACCAGCGTACAAAATCTGGCCTGTGGGAAGTCCCTAGTTTAAACAAATAAAAATAAATATATTTTCGATTATTATTATTGTAAAAAATCTGTCCTTTTTAATCCATTTTCTACCGCTTGTTACTCTCTGTATCTCCTAACCGCTCAGGCAAATCATATTGTCTAAAAATGCATTTTACCATCGATAACCTGACATCATCACGCTCGCGCCGCAGCAAGTGCGCACTCCTCCAGTCAATTAGTGCACAAGGAATACATATACATATATATAGCCTGGCACCCGACCAATTTTTTTTTAACCCAATGCAGTCCATGAGTAAAAAAATTTGAGGATCCCTGCCCTAAACAGACAATTTTCAGGGATGGTGGCTTCATATTGCTGCATGACAATATTCTAAACTTCTCAATGAATAAAATGTAATATTGAGCCTGCTCATCATTCTGTAATTGAGGACTCGACCAGAACATGTTTTATACAATATTTCAGCTAGTCAAAACCCCCCTCCCCCCACACTCACTTATTTTGTTACCTTGATTGGAAAACAGATCTATGTTGATCTTTAAGTATGAGCTAAATCTCGGAAGTAAGACCAGATGTTTTGAGACAGATCTTACAGGGAGATCTGAGGATTCTAATATTCACAACGGCACCCGGCGATGGGGATGTTCGCAACTTTTGGCATGACAAAAAGCAGAGAGACAGCTCGTATCTCAAAAAACTTTGTTAAGTTGAGGTACCATTGTACTATATTAGTACTCATTTGGCAAACACTGAAAAGGTCAATGTTTTGGCACAATAACACTGCCGACCAGATGGGGTCACAGACCCCCGTTGCAGACATTTGTTTTATAACATTGTAATTACAATACTTGGAAAAAGTAAATTTTTTTTAGAAATAACTCACTTAAATCTTGCAAGTTTACAATACTATTCTAAACCATTTATGTACCGTATCGTTCGGACTATAAGTCGCAGTTTTTTTTCATAGTTTGGCCGGGGGTGTGACTTATACTCCGGAAGGACTTATGTGTGAAATTATTAAGACATTACCGTAAAATCTCAAATAATATTATTTATCTCATTCGCGGAAGAGACGAAGAAAATGTCAGCAATCGTCACACACACATCAGCAATCGTAACATACACGTCAACCAATAAGAATTCGGCGGGGTTGGGTCAGGACAGAAGTGCATTGTGGGTCGTGGGATGCTAACTTCTATATGCAACATGCTACTGCCGCAGCTATTAAAATTGATAATTTCATCGCTGGCGGTAACTCATAAAAACTGAGAAGGGCTGAACAAAAATGGCACCGAAAAGGAAATCATGTACTGCAGATTACAAGCTGGACGTAGTGAAATATGCATCAGAAAACGACAAGAGGAAGCGGTGCATACCTTTGGAGTTGGCAGAGTTGTTTAGAAGCGACATCGAGGAAGAAGATTTCATCGGATTTATCAATTAGGAGTGACAGATTTTTTTGGTAAACGTATAGCATGTTCTATATGTTATAGTTATTTGAATGACTCTTACCATAATATGTTACGTTAACATACCAGGCACCTTCTCAGTTGGTTATTTATGCGTCATATAACGTACACTTATTCAGCCTGTTGTTCATTATTTTTTATTTATTTTAAATTGCCTTTCAAATGTCTATTCTTGGTGTTAAATTTAATCAAATAAATATCCCCTAAAAATACGACTTATACTTCAGTGCAACGTATATATGTTTTTTTCCTTCTTTATTATGCATTTTCAACCAGTGCTATGTATACTCCGGAGTGACTTATAATCCGAAAAATACGGTATATGATTTTGGTTTAAATAAAAACTTTTAATTTATTTAACAAAATACGGCTATATTCTAATGGAGTTTTTTTTTTTTTTTTGGTATGGCCTCTTCTTTTCTTAATAAAACACTTTCTGAATATTACAGAAAAAAATACTTTTCTATCTTTTTTAATGTAGTATTCTTTGAACTTCCAATGTGGCCCTAATAGTCACCAATTACTCTGTTTAGGGTGAGCTATGAAGGGAAAAAGGACACCGAGTGAAGCGGCTTTAATGATAATCTGCAGACAGACAATGATTACCACCTAGGAGCACCCGCTCTCTGCATGATATTGCGACATGTACCCGAGAGGACACTAAGACAGTCGGAAGAAAGGCTAGCATGTATTAAAGTGGACAGACTACTAACTGCTTGGGCTTGCAGTGTTATAATAGGCAGGCTAGGAAAAATATCTCAAAAGATGAGAAAGAAAAAAAATATATATATATATGTAGTACTCTTCTCAGCAGGATCCTTCTATAATGAGTGGTGCACAGTAAAGAGCGACTCCCCCACTGACAATCGAGAAGTTGACATAACGAGAAAAAGAGTTCATATATAATTTGAGATTACATTTCAATTTTATTTTAAAGTTACCTCAAAATAAAAGTTTGATTCATTTGGCTAATTCCTAAGTCGAGACCATTGGCTCATTTTGTTGAAGAAATGGCTGAAGTCGACACGCTGTGATGGACGATGCACTAATAACTACAGGTCTCAGAGGGAACATTCCCCTACAACTCTCAAAAGGTAATACTGCCAAAAGAGAAAGGATGAAATGTGAAGTCTTTCTTTTGAAAATATATAGTGGAGCATCTGAAGTTGATCTTCTTTTACCTATTATAAACCAGAGGTGTCCAAAGTATGGCATGCAGATATATTTTTTTTTATTGGCACTCGACATTTTTGGAAAATTAATCGAATTTATTATTAATGATGTATGGTACTCCGGCTTCCTACCACCTCCAAAAACATGCACCTGAGGATAGGTTGATTGGCAACACTTAAGTGACCCTAGTGTGTGAATGTGAGTTTGAATGTTGTCTGTCTGTGTCTGCCCTGTGATGAAATGGTGACTTGTCCAGGGTGTACCCCGCATTCCGCCCTAATGCAACTGAGATAGGCTCCAGCAACCTCCCGCGACCCCAAAAGGGACAAGCAGTAGAAAATGGATGGCTGGATGGATGGTAGACATAACACGAACAACTTTGTTGACTGTCACCTATAACACACAATATAGTGATTTTTTTTTGTTAGCACAGTGATTCTCAAACTGTCAAGCCAATATCACATACAGCAACGTAACATTTAGTTGTACACAAACATTAGTAACACTAGCATAGTTATGTGAGCTAAAGCACTAACATTCCACTCATGATTTACTAAATAGATAGAAAGATAGTTCCAACGAACGTGGGATCACACTCCTCAGCCTTCCCGGTAAGGTTTATTCAGGTGTGCTGGAGAGGAGGCTACGTCGGATAGTCGAACCTCGGATTCAGGAGGACACAGGGTGGTTTTCGTTCTGGTCGTGGAACTGTGGACCAGCTCTATACTCTCGGCAGGGTTTTTGAGGGTGCATGGGAGTTTGTCCAACCAGTCTACATGTGCTTTGTGGACTTGGAGAAGGCATTCGACCGTGTCCCTCGGGAAGTCCTGTTGGGAGTGGTCAGAGAGTATGGGGTATCGGACTGTCTTATTGTGGCGGTCCGTTCCCTGTACGATCAGCGCAGGAGCTTGGTCCGCATTGCCGACAGTAAGTCGAACAAATTTCCAGTGAGGGCTGGACTCCGCCAAGGCTGTCCTTTGTCACCGATTCTGTTCATAACTTTTATGGACAGAATTTTTAGGCGCAATCAAGGTGTTGAGGGGTTCCTGTTTGGTGACCGCAGGATTAGGTCTCTGCTTTTTGCAGATGATGTGGTTCTGATGGCGTCATCTGACCGGGATCTTCAGCTCTCACTGGATCAGTTCGTAGCAGAGTGTGAAGCGACCGGAATGAGAATCAGCACCTCCAAGTCCGCGTCCATGGTTCTCGCCCGGAAAAGGGTGGAATGCCATCTCCGGATTGGGGAGGAGACCCTGCCCCAAGTGGAGGAGTTCAAGTACCTAGGAGTCTTGTTCACGAGTGGGGGAAGAGTGGATCGTGAGATCGACAGGCGGATCGGTGCGGCGTCTTCAGTAATGCGGACGTTGTACCGATCCGTTGTGGTGAAGAAGGAGCTGAGCCGGAAGGCAAAGCTCTCAATTTACCGGTCAATCTACGTTCCCATCCTCACCTATGGTCATGAGCTTTGGGTCATGACCAAAAGGATAAGATCACGGGTACAAGCGGCCGAAATGAGTTTCCTCCGTCGTGTGGCGGGGCTCTCCCTTAGAGATAGGGTGAGAAGCTCTGCCATCCCGGAGGAACTCAAAGTAAAGCCGCTGCTCCTTCACATCGAGAGGAGCCAGATGAGGTGGTTCGGGCATCTGGTCAGGATGCCACCCGAACAGGCACGTCCAACCGGTAGGAGGCCACGGGGAAGACCCAGGACACGTTGGGAAGACTATGTCTCCCGGCTGGCCTGGGAACGCCTCGGGATCCCCCGGGAAGAGCTAGACGAAGTGGCTGGGGAGAGGGAAGTCTGGGTTTCCCTGCTTAGGCTGTTGCCCCCGCGACCCGACCTCGGATAAGCGGAAGAAGATGGATGGATGGATGGATGGTACTTTATTGATTCCTTCAGGAAAATTAATATTCCAGCAGCAGTGCACAGAGTTGAGATCAATTTAAAAAAAAAAAAAAAAAAGTTAAAAGTAAATCATGGGGGTTTAAATGGAAACAAAATAGAGAAATATTACAATAAGAATAAAAAATAAAAAGCAACAATGGAAATAAAAATATAACAGTAAAATAAGAATATAGTAAGAGAAAGTAGGCAGTAGTGACCATGTTATGAAAACGTATTGCTCTGTTATTGTTTTGCATCCCCTGTCATCCTAGTAGAGAGGAGTTGTACAGTCTAATGGCGTGTGGGACAAAGGAGTTTTTGAGTCTATTAGTCCTGCACTTGGGATGAAGCAGTCTAGCACTGAACAGGCTCCTCTGGCTACTGATAACGCTATGCAGAGGGTGACTGGCATCATCCGGGATGCTCACTAGTTTGTCAACAGTCCTCTTCTCTGCCACCGTCACCAGTGTGTCCAGTTTCATTCCGATTGTAGAACCGGCCCGCCTGATCAGTTTGTATAATTCACAATCCTTATGAGAGATAAGAACACATCTTTTTTGAAGCCATTCTAACTTGTAAATAAACATAAATACAAGTCTGATTTCAATGGAGTGAGTGGGAGCCATGAAGTCATGATGTCATTGCGTCTATTCCGACCATAAAACGTAATAAATAACCATCCAAAAAGCGCCAACAATACTCCCTTTGCATTTTGTGTCCTGAATTAAGAATGGGAATAGAAAACCTGTTCTTGCTCCCAGTGCATTAGTTCCTTGGAATTGCTTGCCAATTTTTCAAACTATTCCCTTAACGATGCCAGTGGCTGGAAATGACGTCATTACGTAACATGCTGCCATACTTGACGTCATCAGCTGGTGAGCTGCTTTCTCTCTTTGGAGCTCGTAAAAGTTTATTCTAGATTATAAATCATGCCTCTCACTTGTACGGAGAAGGTTGTGGCCAAAAATGGAGAAGTTGATACACTTTGTCCTGGAAATGGCAAAAAAAAAAAAAGACTTGAAAAGACTTATTCTTTATCTAAACGGGAAAAAAATCAACATCCCATCAGTTGGCATCCCAATGAGAGCAGACATTGTACAGTACGTTATATTTTATTATGTTTGTTGGCTCTTATGAAGTGTGCAGTGAGCAGCAATCAGTGATGAAGTTGAAGGAAAAACCGAACGTTGTGATCCTTTGGTGAAATTAATGCACTGCCGTATGGTTAAAATTAGCAAAATATGTAAATATTACATTAAAATGAATGTGCCTGTTACTACATTACATATTCAGATGTTTCTTTAAGCACTCTATAAATAGGATAGAGCGACTCACATGGGGTCTGTTGTAAGCAGACTTCCTCACGTTTATATTTTTTAAGTTAGATTGCATAGAAAAAGAAAATCATATGTGTTGTTGTCTTACATAAAGATTGTGAATGATGGGCAACATAAAAAAAAAAGTGCAGTTCCCCTTTAAGATCCGCCCAAAACATCTGGTTTTAGCATTAGCTTATAATTGGAGATGGCCATAACTTTGTTTTCCCAACTATGGGAAGGAATAAATTCAGTGTGAAGAACAGTTCTGAAAAGAAAAAAGGAATTACATTTGTTTAATTAAAAAATAAATCTTCAAAAATATGACCAAGCATGTCGTCTACTAGGCTAAGCAATTAATGCGTAGTACTGCTAGTCTGTACCATACTAAAGCAAAATGAGTCCAAGGCCAGCCAGGAATATTAAAATGATATCTAAATGGCTGACATTTATCCTTGGAAATATGGAGAACCTGCTGATGGTGTGTTTGACGGAGAAATTAATACCGTAGAAATCCACTCTCCAAGGTAAAAAGGCAAGTTACATTTGAACATTGTGCAGTTTAAAGGCCTACTGAAATGAGATTTTCTTATTCAAACGGGGATAGCAGGTCCATTCAATGTGTCATACTTGATCATTTCGTTATATTGCCATATTTTTGCTGAAAAGATTTAATAGAGAACATCGATGAGAAAGTTTGCAACTTTTGGTCGCTAATAAAAAAGCCTTGCCTTTACCGGAAGTAGCAGACGATGTGCGTGTGACGTCCCGGGTTGTAGGGCTCCTCACATCCTCACATTGTTTATAATGTTAGTCACCAGCAATAAGAGCTATTCGGACAGAGAAAGCAACAATTTCCCCATTAAATTGAGCAAGGATGAAAGATTCGTGGATGAGGAAATTTAGAGTGACAGACTAGAAAAAAAAAGGTTAAAAAAAAAGGCAATTGCATTGGGAGCGATTCAGATGTTTTTAGACACATTTACTAGGATACTTCTGGGAAAT